>NC_079512.1:36255543-36271256 GCF_000801105.2 Raphanus sativus
AGGAGGAGGAGCTGAGTCATAAGGTCCAGGGAATGGGGGAGGAAGGTGATGATGATGTGGAGGGAAAGGTTGAGGTTGCTGCTGTTGATTAAACATCTGTGGGTGCTGCTGCATAGGATGCTGCTGGTAAGGGAACTGCTGCTGCTGCTGCATAGAAGGATGAGGAGGAGGAGGCATGAATCCAGAAGCGTTCATTGGTGGTGGTGGTGGATACTGTTGATGATGTTGAGGATGGAATCCAAATTGCTGTTGCTGTTGTTGTTGTTGAAAGTTAGGGAGTGGTTGCTGCTGTTGCTGAGCATAAGGCAACCCAGAAGATGCAGCATAATCGTGTTGCTGCCTTCGATCCATCTGTAAACGCTGAAACACACCTGTGTTCTAGAGATTTTAGGAATGCACAATCGAAATTTTATCATATTAATCAACACAGCAAAACAACTTCTTCTTCTACACTAGCGAATCAGTATCTAAGAGTCTATAACACAGGTGAATTGAAGAATCTAACAACCAAAAGGAACATCGAGTAACGAAAAGCTGAGATTACGAACAAGAAACAGAAGCCGAATTGGAGAGAGAGCGAGGAACAATACCTAGTTATATCGCTTGGGGAAGATGGAGCAGCAGAAGCTAAACTTAGCTGAAGACGAAGAAGAACGAAGAATGTGAAAGAAAACAAACGAAAGACAGACGGAGAGAGCCCTTATTGGGCCGAGAAGCCCATTTACAAGACCCGTACCGAGTTAAATTGATGGGTTTAATAATAACTGATCCGACCCGGATTATAAACAGATAAACCCCAGAGAGGAGAGGTAAACCCTTATTAGTCCTCTCTCCTTTCTTCTTACTCCGCCATTAGCAAAAATCTTTTCTTCTTCTTTCGTCTGGTTTATATGAGAAGCAACGAAATCACTCGTGGCACGATTTGAAACCTTCTGAATCAATTAGACTGTTCCTAATGCAGAGGACGCTCTCACTTGCGGCTGCTAAGTCTTCTTCTTCGACTTCACCTCTGTCTCTTCGTCCTCTCATGGCTAAGGTTTTGTGTTTTTTTCACTCTTTCCTCTTATGGGCTACTCAATTTCTCCATTTTCGATTCAAATTTTTCTTCTTTATGCCTAAATGTTTATACTTTGGATTACTTGTTTTCTGTCGTTTGCAGTTTCAGTGCAGGGCAATTCAGAGTTTCCCAGCTTCATCTTCCTCTTCATTAGTCAGAGTCGATAGAGTCTGTAGAAACGTATGCCAGGTTCAGTTCAAAAGAGAGAACGCAAGCTGTTTTAAATTAGCTTGCGCACTTCCTTCCTTCGGTTCCTCCGTTAGTTACGCAGCACATTGGAGCGGTTCAAGTTTAAGTTCTTTAGGTAATAGTTTCAGACTGTTTCCTGGGAGGTACTTTTCTCAAGTCCCTAATACTGGGAATAAGGATAAGGTTGTCAAGAAGTTCAATAAGAACTGGAATAAGAAGAATAAGAAGAATGAGGTTTTGGCTTCCTCAGAAGCTCAAGTGGTGACTGCTACCGAACCGGTTATTGGAGATGTTAGCAGTGGCATCAAAGTGGATTTAGCAGCTGCACCTTCACCTGTTGGTACGCAGCCCTCAACTACTGTCAAACCAAAACGGCGCCCAAAGAAAAAGAAAGTTGATGATAAATCTTCTTCGACTGTGTCGGCTTTAGAAGAGGTCTCTGTAGAGGAGAGTTTGAAAACCGTCCCCAAGACTAAACATTCTGGTTCTGGAAATCGGAAGTCTTCTTCATCTGCTAAGGTTTTAAACTTTTTAATTTTTTTTTTGGATTTTCACCCTTGCGGATTTTACCTAACAGTATGGTTCTCAGAAGGAGGTGGCAAAAAATCCCACAATTTCTGCTCCATCAGAAGCAAGCAATGCGCCAAAACAGGAGAAGGTCTCGGCTTCTTCAGAAGCTAAGGTGGTGGAATTATCAACTGAAGCTTCACCTGCTAGCAATGGTAAGCAAGCCTCTACTGCCAAAACAAAACGGCGGCCGAAGAGCAAGAAAGTAGATGATAAGTCATCTCCAGCGGTACCAGTTCTGGAGGCGATCTCTGTTGAAGAGAGTTCAAAAAGCGTTCCCAAGCCAAAACATCATTCTGGTTCTGGCAAACCGAAATCTTCATCCGCTAAGGTATTTTTAAACTCATAAGTTTTTGTGAGATAATAGTTTTGCTCTTGATTACTTTACCTAACAGTACACTTCTCAGAAGGAGGTGGCAAAAAGTCCCATTGTGGAGGTGCCCAAAAGTGGAAAACCGAAGCAGGTTTCTCAAGCCCAGCCCATGAAAAACAGCATAGAGCACCGAGGTCAAAATGCTTCTAAACCGCTTTTTCCGCCAAGTGGGAAATCTGTTATTGTCGTTGAGTCGATCACAAAAGCGAAGGTTATTCAGGGCTATCTTGGTGATATGTATGAGGTTTTGCCAAGTTATGGTCATATCAGGGACCTGGCCTCAAGGTCTGGTTCAGTGAGGCCAGATGACGATTTTAGCATGGTTTGGGAGGTTCCATCTTCCGCCTGGACTCATATTAAGAGCATAAAGATGGCATTAAATGGGTACGGTCTCTTACCTGATAAGCTACTTTTTAACAATCCACATTAACTATCCTCTCTTTAGAATAGTTTCCTGGTGTGTCATTGTGCTGTCTAGCTATTGAGATATATAAATGCTTCTCTATCTCATTCTGTTTACCTTATTCCTCAGAGCTGAAAATCTGATTCTTGCATCGGATCCAGATCGTGAAGGAGAGGCAATCGCCTGGCACATCATTGAAATGTTGCAGCAGCAGGGTGCCTTGCACGAGAGTATGACAGTAGCAAGGGTTGTATTTCACGAGATAACTGAATCAGCCATAAAAACTGCACTTCAGTCCCCACGAGAAATTGACGGGGACTTGGTACACGCATATCTCGCACGGCGTGCTCTTGACTATCTAATCGGATTTAACATTTCACCGCTGCTCTGGAGGAAACTTCCAGGTTGCCCATCAGCTGGGCGAGTCCAGTCTGCTGCTTTGGCTCTTATATGTGATAGAGAAACTGAAATTGACGGGTTTAAGCCTCAGGAGTACTGGACTGTAGGGATCAAAGTGCAAGGGAAAGATAACTCATCCGCTGTTTCAGCTCACTTGACCAGTTTAAATTCCAAAAAGTTAAATCAGCTTTCTATCAGCTCTGAAGCAAAGGCTCAGGGCATTGAGCAAAGGATAAAGTCAGAAAGTTTTCTAGTTAAGGGCATTAAAAAAAGCACTACACGGAAGAATCCACCAACTCCATATATAACATCGACCCTCCAGCAGGATGCTGCTAACAAATTGCATTTTTCATCAGCATATACTATGAAGGTTAAAGAAACGGAAACTTTATTCTTTCTTTTATTTCTCTTTTATTATTGACTGCATGTTTGCTGATAATAAGTACATTTCAGCTTGCTCAAAAACTCTATGAGGGTGTCCAACTTTCCGATGGTCAATCAACTGGTCTTATAACGTACATGCGGACAGATGGTTTACATGTGAGTGACCTCTATACTTTGTTTTGATTTTCAAAATCACTATAATTTTCCTGGATTTATTTATTTTGTTTTTGTTCCCATCAGATTGCCGATGAAGCTATCAAAGATATACAGTCCTTGGTGGCAGAAAGGTAAGACATCTAAATGCATCTGGAAGTCCATTTGATTTGACTCGAGAAAACTTTATCAGTCATTAACTTACTATCTGCAGATATGGGAAGAACTTTACATCAGACGGTCCCCGTAAATATTTTAAAAAGGTTAAGAACGCTCAGGAGGCCCACGAAGCTATTAGACCTACCAATATACGTAGATTACCGTGTAAGTACAATCATTTACCATTGTTTCTTCAGGTTATAGGAATTATTTTAGTCATCATCAGTATTTTATTTGTCATAACTCTCAACATCTTTTGCACGCATTTCCAGCAATGATTGCTAGCCTGCTTGATGCGGATTCTCTAAATTTATATACCTTAATATGGTCACGAGCTATGGCATGTCAGATGGAGCCTGCTTCTGTTGTGCAGGTAATATATGTGCTAATTTGCCCTTTAAATCATGCATATAGTGTCATCTGTCAGTCGGCTAATATTTGAGTTACTCAAGGTTCAATTTTGCAAACTAACATATTTTTCTATTGTATTTCTAACTCTTTTCTTTCTCAGATACAACTTGATATTGGAAATGCCTCTGAATCCATTATCTTCAGATCTTCATGCTCAAAAGTCGACTTCCTTGGATACCAGGCAGTTTACGAGGTACAACCTATTTCATATTATCGATGTTTTCATATAGTTTGGCTGTAGGAGCAATTTTTGTAATTTTTCTTTGCTCTAATTGTCATCTGCAGGTTTTTTGACGTCTTTTCCTAGTTAGGTTTCAATTTTGTTTGTTTTGAGCTAGTGACAGATTCTTCTAAGTAAATTTTTGTTGTTTTGTGTTGTAGGACCCTGAAGCTAAGGCAATAAGAACCAAAGACGATGAAAAGACTCGTGAGCGGGAGGAAACGTTTGAAACTCTCAGTTTGTTGAAGGTACCATTCCTAATATCACAATTTTTTTTTTACGTATGCTTTGGTACCGTGGTTGTCATTTTCTTTCTCATACTTTCAGGATGGGGATCTGCTAAATATTGGCGAAGTGGAACTCAAGCAGCACTATACTCAGCACCCACCACGCTATTCCGAGGGGTCACTGGTATAGTATTCCCATTTCTTTCGTGTCATAAGTTGTCTAAGATCTAGTTTCCACACTATGTTTTCTTCTTGGATTAGTGGTGACAGTGAATAGTTTTCTATAGGCTAAGAGGAAGATATATGATTAGGAAAATGAGGACTGACTCAGTTTTGTTTACCAGAAGAAAATCCGCTCGTTTTTTTTTTTTGCCTTCTTGATCTTACTTACTGTTCTCAAGTCAAAAACTGAATTATTCTAAAAAATGAATTTGTTGGTTACGCAGAGATATTAGGCATGAGACTGTTTTTATTGTACTGTGGCCAAGTCTTACAATATATAGTTTGTTAAACATGTTTTAATGTTATTCAGATCAAAAAGCTCGAGGAGCTCGGGATAGGTAGACCCTCGACATATGCATCTATATTTAAAGTTCTACAGGTATGTGCTTGGTTTAAGAAAGTGGTGTGTTTTTTTCTATTGCTTTTGTTACTTGCTAGAGGTTAAGAGAGACTCTTAAGTCACCTGAAATTAGCAGTAACCCTCCTTTACTTGTACAGGACAGGAAGTACCTAACAATAAAGAGCCGAGTACTGTATCCGGAGTTCCGTGGGAGGATGGTATTTATTTCCTCACTAATTAAGCTCACTAATTGATGATTTAGTAAACCAACCATTGCAATCATTATCTTATCTTTCTAACCTCTGAACTATGTTTCCAGGTTTCAGCTTTTCTTACCAACTACTTCACCGAGGTCACAGACTACAGTTTTACTGCTGATATGGAGACTGAGGTGGATTATTAATTTGTTTTTTTTTTGTTTTTTCTTTGGCTCGAGGCTGTATTGGCTATAGCAATTTCTACTCAGTGTTTTGCTTATGAATGATTTTGATCTCAGCTTGACAACGTTTCTGGTGGTGTAACTGAATGGAAAGGTCTCCTAAGAGACTACTGGACCCGATTCAGCGCTTATTGTAAACGTGTCGAAAATGTCCAAATCCAACAGGTACTCTCTCTGAGAATACGTTCTTTTAATAAGTCTACCTTTTCTGGAAAAACATATTATTAGATTCTTACGTTATCATATACATTTACAGGTGGAAAAAATGTTGGAAAAAAGATACGAGGACTTTCTGTTTTCTTCCCTTCCCGATCCCACACGGACTTGCCCGAGGTCTTGCATCCCTTTTTCCCTTTTTAGGAATTATTATCAATTTCAGGATAGAGAATCTTCTTTGTAAACATGGCATGGCAACCCATGCTAACACTTTCACGTGTAGTATCGGTACACACTTCTGCTAGACAGTGTATTCATAGTTTGAATGGAGTGTATGATTTGGCTTCTTTACCATATTTTCAGTTGTTCGGAAGGCACCTTAGTTTTCAAAGTGAGCAAGTTTGGTTCTGGGTATTTCATTGGTTGTGATGGCTACCCTTCGTGCAAGTAAGTTGCTGGCTGTTGAATCTCTTCAACTTTTTTCACTTGAGATGCCTTGGAGTTTGTTATCTATCCATGTTATGATCATGGTCCACCTATATATTTAAGCTATGTGGTCCATATGCATCAGGTTCGTTGCCAAAACACTATATGGAGAGGATGAAGATGAAGATGATCCTCCAAAGAATACCTGCGTAGAAGAGCCCAAATTACTGGGTGTTCATCCCAATACCAATGAGAAGGTGTCCGCTCCTCTGACCTTTACCCTCTTCTGTTGTTGACAACTTCAATTTGCTGAAATCCATTTCCTTGTTCAGGTTATTTTGAAGTGCGGACCCTATGGGCATTATGTACAGCTTGGTGAGGACAAAAAAGGACACGTACCAAAACGAGCAAATGCGTCCCATGTATGTTTTGGAGTTTTTTATCAAATTAAACGTTTCTTTATGTTTCTCATACTGAGTAAACGTTCAAGTGTGCATCTATCTGTGTGCCAGTAGTATTTTGGTGATATAATGCTTTGCCTTTTCTATACTGAGAAATCTCTTGCAACCTTAATATTTTCTCAGATAAAGGATGTGAACTCTATTACGCTTGAAGGTGCTCTCGAATTATTACGCTATCCTCTGACACTGGTAAGGCTTATATTTAAGTTATAAGTTTCTTCGTTTAGCCCAAAGAAAAAAAAAGTTTCTTCGTTTCATCATTTTTGGAGTGTTGACGGCTGGCTTGATTTGCTCATTTCTGATCATCAGGGAAACCACCCTGAAGATGGGCAGCCTGTGTTCTTGAAGCTTAGTAAATCTGGTTTTACTGTTCGACATCGCCGCACTATGGCTACTGTTCCCAAGGTATAGTTTTATGTTGTGTACTTGATATGGAAATGAGGCGTGGATCTGCATCCACAGTATGATTGGATTTGTTTAAAGGAGTTCTCATTTAAAGATAACTTTGTATTTGGCAGAACGTTGAACCAGGTGAGGTTACTTTTGAGAAAGCAATGAAGCTCTTGTCTGGCAAAAATGTGAGACTGTGTGGCAGACCTAAGAGGAAGCCAACAGTTGTAGATGAGGAGGAAGAAGAAGAAGAAGGAGATGAAGAAGCTGTGGAGGCGTGAAGCCATTGTGCTAATTTACAATTGGTTAGTGAGCATTCCATCAACGTGAACTATTTGAATATTCTTTTTGGTAATCAGAGTAATAATCGTTATAGTGAGAAAAAAGATTGGATACAGTTGTAAAACTATAACACATTTGTTAATGATATGAAAGTTCCATTAACTGAGTCTTAATTTCAGAACATAACAGATCTTGATGTTTACTAAAAATCACAAAATCTTTAATACAAATATAAGACTTTCTCTTTTGCTAAACCAACAATGATGCTTCTTGTTCTTCCACACAAGTAGGATGAAGATCATAATCGCAAGCATCGCAAGAAAACGCCCAAAACTTACCTTGCTTCTTACAGTAATCACAAACATAACCCTTGGCCATATCCAGCTTCAGCTCATGCTCATGTTTCTCATCTTTCACTTTCCTCGGAAACGAGTCCCCTTCTTTCTTCAAACAAGCTTCTAGCTCGACGATCCTGGACTCCGTGAACGGATAACTCCTCGATCCGTACAGCGACACCATTTCTCTCGCGTTCGTGTTCACCGTTTTCCCCTCAGGTCCTATGATGACCAATGCAGGTATGAGTTTGACGTTGAAGATTCTACAGAGATCGTGTCTTGTTCTTCTGTCCTCGTAAGGGATTGCAAGCCATGGCATGTTGGTCATGTTGATGTTGAACTCTCTTGAGTCTCTGTCTGTTGAGACTAAGATGACTTCGAAGGAGCCTTTTGTGGAGGTAGCAAGCTCGTTGTACACATCTATGAGCTGAGAAGTGAAGGATCTAAAAGGCGGACACCAGTGTGCACCAAAGTATAAACCTATGGTCTTCCCCACAAGCTCAGATACTAGTACCTGCGTATTGCTCATAGACATTATCATCATCATAAAAGGATCTTTTGATCAGAAACAAAGATGATCTCTCGAGTTCTTACCTTACTTCCATTTCTAGAAACAATGTAATTTCGGGACTCATGGGCAAGGAGTTTCTCTAGCTGTCCTCCAACGCGCTTGGCGTCATCAATAGCTTTGAGTTCTTCTTTTCTCTTCTTAGTGAAAGGAAATGCTTCAGGACCATAGTCTTCAATCAGACCAATAACGTCTTCAGCGACAGAGATTTCATCTGGATATAGAGGAACAAGCGACGGGATATGAGCAACCCTGTACTTGTCGGTTAACTTGTTGCGTAGGCTTAAACTGAAGGGAACTGCGAGCCATGGCATGGAGGACCAGAAGTGTTCGTAGAACAAAGTCATATCATGATCAAACGAGACAAAGATGATCTCGAGTTCTTCTCCTCGTTTCTGGAGACTCTCGTAGAGTTTTACCAGCTCTGGAGTGAAATCCTTGCATGGTCTGCACCAGTTTGCAGAGAAGAAGAGACAGATCGTTTTGCCATGAATATATTCCAGTGGAACCTGATAGAAGCGAGCTTATAGTTAATTAAAAAGTTCCTTAGTAATAGAAATATCACAGACGGTAATGATCGGTACCTCTCCACTATGTGACAAAAGGAACTCAATCCCTTCAGCTGCTAGTATAGAGTATATATCATCGTTTTCGGGAAACTGGACTTGGTAATCTGCTGTTACTGCCATCTAAACTGCACAACAACTAATGCTCTTTATGTTTCTTATGTTCAGAAAGAGAAACCTAAACGAATATGAGAATGGACATGCTTTTGTTGCCTTAGCCTTAAGATAGGAGTATGCTACATATTATAGATGTTATTCAAAAAGGCTAAAGTGAATTCGAATTCCCAAGGGTTTCTAAAGAACAGAGCATATCCTTTGCGACTGAGTGAAACCCTCTAGTCCCATCTAGACCTAGTCACATGAAGACTGAGATGTTCTAAATAGCTCTACAATCAAACCTGCGTATTTTTTTCAGGTGATTAAAACCCTCTAGTCCCATCTTAGATGACCAAACATACACAAATATGATGACCAGTTTAAAAACATCAGATACCGAGAACACAACTAAAAGGCAGACCATCTTATAACAGGTTTTAAAGACGATGAACAGTATCAGAAGACCTGTTCAGAGAAAAAGGTATTAAGCAAAAACTCAACATACCTGAACCAGACAGATACAAGGAAACTACAGAGTAGATTGTAACAAGATTCACCACAGGTTTAATTCTTGTTTGATATTTCTCTCGGTTGGCTTGTAAATTCCAAGAAAAAGGGATAAAGGAAAATCACATGGAGACAAGAAAATAAATATAGAAAAAAAGATATAAAATTTTATTTAAGGTCTCTATCAAACAAACTTGTAAGAGTAAAATCAAAATATTCTCAAAGAATATACCAGCTGGAAACGTTACCCAGAATAGCTAAAGCAACAAAGTTTATGAAAACCATAAATTAATATTCTTTCTTATCTCAACAGTGGACAAGTTGAAAAAGAAATGAACATTAAAGAAAAATTCATTTTTTTTTGCGTCTAGATGATACCAAACAAAAGGGCACGCGTATTCACAAAAGAAACAAAAGCTTGAAGCTTACTCATCATTGATCATCAACCATAACTAAGAAAATAATTGCATGCAAATAAGAAGTGACAAGTCTTTAACCTACAAACAGAGACACAACAACCACCAATGAGACAATAGTTAGAGACAGGCGAAGGAAGCTATTACACGAGCGAGAAATCCCCAGTCATGGCTCTTGAAAAACGATTATCACCATCACTAGCAGTCACGTACGAAGATCGAAAACTCTCTTGACTTCCACCCGCCTCTCTGTGATCAACTTCCTCTATCCGATCAACAGCCTCGTGAAGCTCAATTCTCCTCTCCACGTCCCAGTCACAACATCTCAACCCAATCTTGAGCAGCTTCAACATCTGCCCTTCCTGTTCTTTCCCTGCATGCATCTCCTTGTCAAACACGTCAGCATTCCACTCTGTTCTCGCTACTGACTCAACCCATGCAGCTAGCTCGTCATCAGCTCCCTTCCCTTGCCGGAGATAGTTCGCCGGAAACTTCCCCGTCAGTATCTCGAGGATTAAGATTCCCAAGCTCCAGACGTCAGACTTTCTCGATGTCCTGTCTTGCTGAGTGAACTCTGGTGACTTGTACGCCACCATGAACTGGTGAGATTGATCTTTGTTGACCACCGGCACGAGAGCGTAGTCCGTTAGTAGCGGCTCGAAGTCGTGGTCGAGCAAGACGTTTGATGATTTGAGATGGCCGTGAGGGAGGTTCAGATCAGGGAATGTTCTGTAGAGGTAAGCTAAACCTCTGGTGACTCCTCTTGCAATCTTTAGCCGGATCGGCCAATCCAAAACCACCTGACCGGGTGTCCGGTTCGCTTCAAAATCAACCAAACCAATTTTAATCAGATTCTTCCCAAATTACTTCTAGCAATATTATCCGAAACCCGAAAACCAAACCAAATCCGTGTTTCGAACAGAAAAAACCGAGACCGAAACCAGACCAAAAGTTACTGAAACCCGACTGGTTTCTATATTTTTAAGCAAAAAATTGAAACTGGATCGGGTCCGAAACCAAAAACTGAATGAATATCCAGAATATATTAAAAATAATAATTAATTTTAATTTAATACATATAAATATAATTTATAAATTAAAAATATCCAAAAAAGAGTTGTCCGGATATTTTTGGTTTTTCGGGTTTAACTCGGGTTTTCAAGATTTTTTTTGGTTTTTTGAGTTTTTAATCCAAATAAAACATGTAATTCGGTTCTATTTCTTTTTTTTTTGAAAAAAATAAAAATCCGATATGAACCCAACATTATCCAAACCGAACTGATCCAAAAATGTTCGGTTCCTAAACATCTCAACCCAAATAACCCGGAAACTAAATAAACCAAACCGAAGGAACCAAAAAAAAAACAAATGCCCGGTACTACCACAAATAATCATCATTAGAGGAGATGAATAACACTAACCATGGAGGAGATTGGCGAGGCTGCCATTGGGAATGTAATCAGTGACGAAAAGCTTCTCATCTTTCCTGTAGTGGAACGCGATCAACGGAAGGAGATTAGGGTGAGACAACCGTCCGATCTTCTTCATATGATCGTAAAACTCTTCCCTCCCGATATTACTCATAAACCTAAACCTCTTCACAACCACCGCACGCCCGCTCGTCAGAGCCGCCTTGTACGACGATCCGAACCCCCCGCTTCCGAGAACCTCCGCCGACGCACGGAGCATATCCTGGAGCGTGAACTTCTCCTGATCGTTCCTAACGAAATGCAGCTTCCGTTGATCTCCTCCTCCTCCTCCCTTGTGATCTTCCTCTCGAGGCAGACCTCTCTCGGATAACACTGATGATGATGTTGCTGTTGAGTCTCGCTTCACGACTTCGTTGGCTAGCTTCCTGTACACCTTGGAGTCTTGCGAGCTCTTCTCACTTTGTTGTTGTTGCTCGGTTGGTCCATAGATTGTGCCGAGTCCGTGGCTTTGAGGGGCGTGATCGTGTTCGTTCCCTCCTTTGCGTTGACGACGGCTGAGGATGCAAACGGAGCAGAAGACGGTTATGAGGACTACGACGGCGAGGACGGTCAGGGCGAGGAGAAACACCGTGACCAACGGCGGACCAGTGTATCTGCAGCGAAGCAAAGGCGGTCCACACAGCCCCTTGTTACCTGTTTTAGACCCCAAAACGAATTATTTGAATTGTGAGATCTTACGTGGCCCCTTTGTCCATAGGCCCATTAAGCATTTAGAGAAAGATGACCATTTGAGAATTTCATTAATGTAACAATAATATATTTTGATAAAAACATAATTGTGTAGTAATTTCAAAATTAAAAAAAATATAAATCAAATGAAATGAAATGAATTCATAGGTTTCAAAATCTCTATCGTACATTTTTAATATTTTATTGTAAATTATGAAAATCTTATTGAAATATCTTTTGATTTATCATACAGAATATTTTTCACATATGATTCTAGAAGAAAACTAATCATATTGCAAACTGTCAAATTAATATTGTAACCTCACATGTAAAATTCAAAACGCTTGTAAACCTGCTGCTCACTAATTGCAAAGAGTCCTGTCCCATGACATAAAAAGTTCAAAGTTTCCCATGGTTGGTAATATCAGATGTTCAAATAATTCCTTATAGACTTTCAAGTTTTCAAGACTAATTGAATATGCGCATGCATTACTGACTGATATTTGTAAACTAAAACCACAGCCGTTAAATTATTTATTTCTCTACGGGTTAAAAACAGACTAATCACTTAGTACCTATATTATGATAAACAATCAAAGGAACAAGACATGATGATGATGATGATGATGATTACCTAAGAAGAAGGTGATGTTCATGAGGCCAAGATTAAACGGAATACGACCCTCTAATCGATTGTTAGCAACGTTAACGGTAACGAGATTACTCTGATCAAACGGTGGTATCTTCCCGGTGAACAAATTATCCTCAAGATTAACCTCAGTCAGCTTCGGCAGTTTCCCCAACGACTCGGGAATATCACCGGAAAACATGTTTCCTTCAAGATGAACCTTCACAAGATCCTTCATTCCGGCAAACAAACCACCGTCGATCTCTCCCGAGAACCGGTTATGCGCCAAGTAAAGATGCACTAGAAATGCAAGCCCGCCGAGTCCACTCGGTATCGGACCTTCGAAACGGTTGCGCATGAAGCTGACGCTCCTGAGACTCCGCATCGACCCAAGCGCTTGCACGTCAAGCGTCCCCGCGAGGCTCATGTTCTCGAGACGGAGAGCGTAGACGACGCCTGCGGAACACATCACTCCTTTCCATTTCGAGTCGCTTCCTTTTTTCCCGGTGCAAGGAGGATCGTTAGAGTCCCACCCGGTGAGGACGGTGGCGTTCACGAGAGATGACTTGAACTTCAAAAGAGCATCAGCGTCACCGTTCCCGGAGATAGGAACGGTGAAGCTGAAGGCGAGTAATACTAAAAGAGAGGATAAACATACCACAGCAGGTTTGTCATGACGGATCATCTCGATCGCCGGAGCGAAAACAAATCCAAAAATGTGTGTTTTGGAGGAAGAAGTAAGCTATATGATGAAGCTTTTTGTCGGAATGAGAATGAAAGGACGGCTGATGGCGAGATGACAGCAAAGGTCACGCAACAAATCGTTTTCGTCTTTTGCTAAAATGTGAGTTTTCATTTAGAAATGCTCCAAGAACGTGGAGCCAAGTAAGTATTTGTCTAATCTAAAGCTTGGATGGCTTAATCACAATCCTGGACTTGATTACGTGTTTCTAATCTTTCATTTTACTAGATTTTAAAATCTTGAACGTCTTATTCCGAATTTGACATTTTTTTTGTGAGAGTAAATCTTTTTGTAGATTACATGAAAGTCAATGACCTCCATCAGTGTTGTCAAAACATATGAGTTGTACACATTTTCTTTTCTTATTACATCCACAAATTCAGATGTGTTGCCTCATAATTGTAGTGGTTAATTCAGCTTCGTCCCCTCTAATAATGTTTGTGACTATACATTTGTATAATCTACTGCCTCACTAGGTGGTTTTGATTAATCATCCAATAACAGTGTACTTGAAAACATTGTAAATTTGTTCATGGCGTCGTCATACATTTCAGTTTTAGTATGGTTTCATTTATTTGAATTGGTTAGAATTTGTTACCAATATAATTAGTTAAACTAGGTAGTTACCCGCGCCTTGCGCGGGATGAGATGGTTAGATCAGCAATTTTTCGAAAATATTAGAAAGTATATATATATAGTTTGGAATTTGGGTTTTGTGTGTTTTTTTGTGTTTAATCTCGGTGGTGCTGATTTTACGGTATAACGTCACTGAGATAGAAACATATGTAAATCCTTTACTTTAGTGACATGTAAAAATTTACTCGAATATAAGAGTAAACACAAAACATGTTACCTGACAACTGCGAAAGCATGTAATCATTTATTTTATCCACTTCATCATTTGTGGGAGTGAAAATGGCTCGATGTCTATACAAATCCTTAACTGTTGAGGTTTGAAAAGCTTGTCCATAAACCGTTTTTTCTATAGTCACAATAGTTTATACATATCACCAGTGTGATTTATCTTACTCTGATTCATTTGCAAGAACTTGCATATAAAGATATAATTATTATTATACAATTTGATTTTCATATGAATGATTTTTGTATAATAACATACCTTCCTCATAGGTTATTGACTTCAAACATGTAAGGATTCCACAGAACTTGGCTGTATTCTTTGAACCATGTAAGAAGAACTGATTTTGTATATAATATCTAATTCGAGTAAGATAAATATTATTAATATCTAATCAAATTATATGTACGTAAATATTTGTGTAATCACACTCTTTGCATAGGTTTTATGTATAAATATTATAAATATATAATCAAATTATTATGTATGTAAATTTTTGTGTAATCAAACTTGTTCAATATTTCTTTCTTTGCATCTTACTCTCGAACTTATTTTGTTTATCTCTCTATGGCTCTCTCTCTATGTCTCTCTCTCTCTCTCTCTCTCTCTCTCTCTCTCTCTCTCTCTCTCTCTCTCTCTCTCTCTCTCTCTCTCTCTCTCTCTCTCTCTCTCTCTCTCTCTCAGATTTTATCAGTATTGATGAGTGTTTAAAAAAATAAGATTAAATTTTAACATATTTTTATTTTAAACATACGAATCGTATTAATGCCCGCACACGGGCATTAATACGATTCTTATGTTTTATGTAATAAATATTATTAATATCTAATCAAATGTTTGATGTATTATTAAAACTAATTTGTTCTTCAGATGTTTTATGTATTATTAATATAAATATGTATTATTCAAATACGATTCATATGTTTTATGTATTACTAAAACTAAATTTGTTCTCCATTCAGTCTTTGTGGTTCAAAACTATAAGCATTTTAGACATTACTTAATCAATATAGTTTGAGGTTTAAATTATTATCTCTCTCTCTCTCTCTCTCTCTCTCTCTCCTCTCTCTCTCTCTCTCTCTCTCTCGTCTTCTCTCTCTCTCTCTCTCTCTCTCTCTGGTATCCCCCTCATCGTAAACCCTTTTTTTTTAGAAATATAAAATGTAAACATTCTTTTAATTCATCGATTATCTTTTTAACTACCACAATTTTGTTTTATATGGGAATGTTTCCCTAGTTTAATATTTTATCATGAATTTTTCTTGGGTGAATTACCAACTAATCATAGTTTTGCCATTAATGTACAGTTTTATAAAATTTAAATAAAAAATAATAATAATTTGTGTTAAGTTTTAAAATAAATAAAAATATTAGTAGCTGCCAAAAGATGAATTTTTTAACAATTTTAAAACCGTCACAAAAAGAGTAAATCATAAACATTAAACACTATACCCTAAACCCTTGGACAAAAACTTAAATCCTTGGGTAAAAATCCAAACACTAAACCCTAAATTCTTGGATATACCCTAAACCCTTGGGTAAATCTTAAACACTAAACTGTAAAATCTTGGATATACCC
>NC_079512.1:36271356-36296568 GCF_000801105.2 Raphanus sativus
ATTTTTATTTTTTTATAGGAAAATAATAGGAACCGAAGACCTCCTCAAAAAATCCTCTGCGTTTCTCTCATCAATCCTCCATTGTTGAAGCTTCCTCTCCGACTCCGGTTGCTCTCTCAGAGCCGGAGTCGGGTTTAGCTTTCTTTGAATCATCCTTTTTGGGCTTTAATCGGTTAAGATCTTCATGTTTTAGTTCTCCTTTTTTCTTTGGTTTTGGATTTTCTAGATCTTATCCCTTCCATGAGATGAGAGCTTTGCATGTTGATCTTGTGTGTTATATTTGATCGATCTAGTTGAAATTGAGTTTGGGTTTTTATTTTCCTTCTCGTTAAGAACCTGTTTTTCGGTTTGAATGATTTGCATGGTTGGCTTGTGTTCTCTTTGGCTCATTTTGGGTCTCGATCTTCGGCCTTCTTGATCTTTCGAGAATGGTTAAAACCCATTTTATGAGTTGTTCTCGCTCCTTGTCTTCAACCAAAAGATTTGATCGGGTTCTTATCTTCGTCTTGCTTCATCTCGGTGTCTCGTGACATTCTATCTTCGTCAACATTCTATCTCCGTCATCGCCATTCAAGTTGTAGACTTAAAAACTGATATTGTTCTGTCTCTTGGATTTCGAAGCACTGGTCTCCTAATCGCATGGGCTATTCTCTATAGGAGGAGTCACAAGCCGGAGGTTTTAGCTTTGGATGCATCCTCGCCTTGTCTCGTTCAAGGGGCTCACTTCAAGTCATCGTGCTTCTTGTTTATTGTTTTGTAAAGTTTCTTTATTTGGTGTCTTCACTTCTTCTAGTTTAGATCAAGTTTGTATTAAGGATGGTTCATGCTCTGGTTTTTATGTTGTTCATTCGTGTCTCTCATGTATGGGCTGTTGTGTTCCGGGAATCTTTCTTTTGGTTCGTCGGACTGCTTTTACCGGGATTATGGTAATCGTCGGTCTATGTATTTGGTTTTTCGTTGATATAAATGAAAATCTATTATTATAAAGTAGAGTCCCTCACTCCTGAGGGCTCCACGTCAGATTCCATGTCATAAAACTCACGCGACCAGAGCATGACACGTGGCGGCGTTAAATGAAACGCACTGGTGTTGGACTTTGACTTTCCATCGTCTCTTCGCGTTGCTCTCCGCGAGGCGCAGCTACCACACAAGTAGAGAGGAACCCCTAATCCTGGCTGTGCCTGCGCACCTTTGTGTTCTTCGTTTATAGGTATTTTTTTACTGTTTACACTGTTTTTGGTTCTTCACATCTCTCTCCTACACATCTCACTCATATTCATCTCTTAATATTCATCCTCTCTGTTTTTGTTCTTGATGGCTATAACCCAAATGTTTTTTTTCTCCGACTTGAAGCCGAAGCGGTGCTCATCCGGTGTAGAGGCCAGGCTGCTACAATTCTGGGAGCTAGGAATGTCAAACATGGTGGAAAAGCTCATGTGGATGGATTTGCAGCGCGGAACGGCCTTGGCTTTGAGTTCACGTCGTCTCCGTAACGGCTGTAAATATCATTCTCTTTTTAGTTATCATTCTTTCTGTCACATGTAACCAAGAATTAACATGAATCCGATCACTCCCCCACTCTTTTTAGCATTAATTGGCATCACCATTCTCCAGAGTAACTGATTGAAGCTTCGATTATATGTTGATTTGTAGCCTCCGCTGTACATCTTTCCTGCTACGTAGGTATGAAGGTGGATTATTACAGAAAAATATCAGCACAAAAGCTTGACTTTATCAAATAATAGAACTTCTTTTAATTTTTCCTATCTGTTGAGTTCTTCAAGATGACAGACATGATGTGGTTGAGACTCAACTGCAGCTAGGAAGAGTTAAGGACTGGATCATCTCTCACCAACTCAAAACTCTGGAGCTCCCATATGTTCTTTCAAACTTCCCGGACATATTCTCGGCTCTGACTGAAGGTAAGTCTTGATAAAAAGTCACTCCGGAAAAGACCTTTGAAGCATCTAAGATGAAATCTCCAGATTTCTATATACCTTAATATATACTGTGAACTTATCTGATCTGATAGGGACCTTATCTTAGATTAGTTATATATATAATATATAGTATTATATACTGTGAACTTTAGAATCTATCTTCCTCCATTAACTGATCAGTTACTGACTTTCAGAAATCATGGACCCAGCTGGAGAAAGAATGTGTTCTTTAGAACAAGGAAGGACACATACATCAAAAACAGAGACGAGGTATATTATTCATCATTTCCTACTTATTTAATTTCGTTCTCTTTGCTTTTAAATTTATCTTGATCATCAACTAGAACTAAAATATAACTTGCTACCATGAAGGGAATTCAAGTTTGTGACAAAAAGATCTGATGTAAAGAACTAAAGCTGCTCTCAAAAGACTGGAAGAGCTATAGCTCCTGAAGACTACAGTTACATGAAAGTGTGAGACTCTGACTTCTTACTCTAGGTTTAATACACGTTCGAAAAGGATAAATATATAAAGATGGAACTGAGGTGCATTATTGACTCACGTTTTTTTTTGTTGGCTATGTACCATTATCTTCTGATGCAATATGTACGTGACCGCTGAACATACAGAGCTTCACAGCATGTTGGATGGAGAAGCCAACTAGACAGCAGTTTGTAGGCTAATCCAAGAAGGCTAACATGCAAGATACAAGCAGCCGCAGTCTATGTTTATAATATATGAGCTCCTGTTTGACTCCATGAGGAAACTGAAACATTCGTTAAAAAAGGAGAAACCGTAACATGACAGGAGATTGCTACTAAGGAAGAAGGGAAGGAGTTTATCAACAATAAAGAGTATTTCTTTCTTTAGCGATGACTTTAATATCTCATAAGAGGTTTGTCATCAAGGAGAAACATCATCTGTCTGAGATTGGATATTCCGATGCAACACTGAAAGAAAGATTGTATCATTGCTTCCTGGGTATTCGTCTTCTTTTAGGAGCCCACGGAGAAAATGGGACCAGGATCCAACTCTGCTTTCAGATCTGCTTCGGAGTATTCATGAGGTCTGAAACATTGGCAGGTACTTTTGTTTTTTCCCCGTTTCAAGAAAACATTAACAATTTGTTTGTTGACCAATGGTGTCTTTGATATTTTGTATAACTATCAAAAAGAGATGGAAACTGCTTCGTTAAGACAATTAGTAGTCCTTATGTGTCCAATAGCGGCCACAACTTCGTCACCATTGAGATATCAGTACTTGAAGCTTATGATGTAGTAAAAAAAGAGGTTAGTAGTATACAAAATTTGAGCCACTCTTTTGACCTTAATAGTGTTTCTATGCAAAAGTCTTCGCCACTGAAAAAACAGAACAGAATTATATTGGTCCTTTCTTTTTTTTTCTGTTTTGGTTCTAACAGAGCCAACCACAGCCGTCTCTTCTCTCTGCGGCCTCACCATCTCACTGTATCTAGAACCAATGAATACACGTTAGTTCTTAAGTCGCCCTTCAGTCAATATGAAATTATTCCAGCAAGAGGTATGAGTGGTTTTTAATTCTAATAACTATACTTAACTGAACTTAGGATTTAGAATTTGGAATTCTTCAATTAATTATTAGCTGACATTGACTCATCTCCAACAAAATCAGGTGAAGCAAATAGACAGACTCTGTGTAACCTTTTTGTTTTTTTTTTGTGCAACCAACAGACTCTGTGTAACCAATTTGAAGAAAGGAGATGATCCTATGAATGAAAAAAGAAACAGTGGTAAGTACATTAAAGTGGTTTATGCCTCAAGCTAGAAGAGCTGTACTACAACAAACATAACAAACAAACAAAAAACTTCCTAATTTCCCACGGCAAAAGGTCACACAGGATCCGCAAACCCAAATAACCAAAACTTTTAACAAAATTTAGAATATTTCACTACTGCTAACGGACCTTGGAAATACAATCACTGAAAAGAAATTTAGCTCCCAGTCTTCAAACCTGCAATGATAATTGATAAAGACACGCTCGGAAATCCACAAAGTTTTAAAAATATACTTAAGTTAATCAATGTGTGTTAATTTGAAAATTGTTTCTTTAGAATTGTCTTCTTAGGGAAAAATAAGAAAACTCTAGAGTTTGATCCCAATCAGTATATTTAATTTATTTAAAAAATGATAATTAATAATGTTTTGATTCTGTTTTTTAACAAATAATTTCCTATTATAAGTGAATTATATATTCATGTTCAATTATTTGAAATTGTTAATTATAAAATAAAATATGTAAAAGAAATAAAAAAATACAAGCACATTCCAATATATACAAAAATATAAAAAAATAATCAATATTTTGAGTATTAAACCTAACCACAATAATAAAAACTCAAATGTACTTACTATATATATAAAAATAGAAAATTGCCAAAAATACCAGTGTCATAATATCATTTTTCATATTTATACTAACAATTTTATCTTCACTTTTAAAACGGGAAAAAACATTTATAATCCTAGGATTACTCAGGGTTTTAGAGTTGGAATGTGGGGTAAGGTTTTTGGAATGTGAAAATTTTGGATTCTAATAAATATATAAATAAAATACTTAAAATATATAAAAATGTAAAATTGTTTCAAAATAATAATTTTGATTTTAAAAAGAAATTTTGAAAAAAAACAAGAAAATTATAAAAGTTCAAATTTGAAAAGGTAAAATTCGAAAACATAAAATTTTTTGTTAAAATTATTATTTATTATATAAAGAGAACAATGGTATAAAAGTCTTAATGAAAAGACTAATAAAAATAAGAAAAATAAAGAAGTTTAGTTAGACATATGCAAAGATATATAAAAATGTGCGTTCATTATTAAAAACATAAAATAAAGCAAAAACAAGTTAAAAATAAATAAAATGAATGTAATATTTTTCATAATTTTTAATATCCTAAAGTTAAAAAGCATTATTATACATATCTCTTACAAATACAAACTACAAAATTATACCAAAATTAAAAATCTAGAACACAAGTAAAGTATGAAGATTTGATACTGTTGAGTCTTTATGGAAGAGAGTGGCTGGCACATGTGCCGAATAAAATGATATCAAATTGAGGATAAAGCATTAGTAAAGCCAATTTCACCTTTCATTAAAGAGAAAATAAAATTTAAAATCACGTAGGCAAAAATTATATACATTTAAGTTGGATATATGGGTATTATTTTACAATTAAACAAGAAAATCTAATTGATTCGATTTGATTGGCGGTTTCGTGGAGTAATAAAATCAATAATTACGAATTAATGACTGGAATAAACAAATCTAACTAATATAGATAATGGGTTAAATTAAAAAACGCTTTAATTGAAAAACGAGAAAAGAGAAGGACGTTCGTTCCTCATTTGGAGCTACAGTGACCGTTTCTAGTGGCTAGTGCTCATAGAGAGAGAGTACGAGAAAGACAGATAATCTCGCGAAAGCACACTCTCCTGTGAGCGAATCTTTCTACGATCATCAGATTCTCCTCGAGGGCTTATCTCAATCGCTCTCCTGCCCCTTTGTTCGTATCCTTCCCCGCTTCTTCCGTGGCTCCTTTTTATGGTTCGATCTTTTGTGTTACGCTCTGTCTGATTCACTCTTAGTTTTAACGATGGAAAGTGCTACACGCTTCTTAAAATCTGAAATTTTCATTTCCGATTAAAAAGACTCCATCTTTTGAAATCTCTCGATTGGCTTTGAAACAAAATTGAATTTTGTAGTTATGTGTTTGTTGGAGTTTAAGTCACCTCACCTATATGATGTAAAGGTTGTTACTTTTGATCAGGTGTGACTGAGATGAGTTCGATGCGTATATAGTGTGGTAGCTTAAAAGAGAATTTTTTTGCAAAGCTATGTCAGAGTCTCGCCAAAGGCCTCCTTTTAAGGGCCCGAGATGGATCATCACTTTGGTTGCTCTCGTTACGCTCGTTGTCATCACTGCACTCATATATCCTCCGCGTAACTCTGTGACTTGCTACATGTTTTCTGGTCCTGGATGTCAGTTATACCAACAGTTCCTGTTCGTGCCTTCAAGGGAACTCACTGATACCGAAGCTGCAGCTCAGGTTGTGACCAATGAGATCATGAATCTACCTGAGTCTAAGACAGCCAATCCCAAGATTGCCTTTATGTTCTTGACACCGGGGGCTTTGCCTTTTGAGCCTCTCTGGGAGATGTTCCTCCGTGTAAGTTTCTCTCTCCTTTAGTTAAACCTCATTGCATATTAAAAGAGTTGGTTTCATTCTTTTTTTTTTGTTTGGTTTGGTTTCAGGGTCATGAGAACAAGTTTTCGATTTATGTGCACGCGTCAAAGAAAAGTCCTGCGCACACTAGCAACTACTTTGTTGGTCGAGATATTCACAGTCACAAGGTGGATGAGGTTTTTTTGGTACACCTTTCATGCAAATAGTTTTGACTGACGATATAATTTGATGATATTTGTGCAAGGTTGCTTGGGGTCAGATATCGATGGTTGATGCTGAAAGAAGGCTATTAGCTCATGCTCTCATTGATCCTGATAACCAACACTTTGTGTTGCTTTCAGATAGGTAGGTGATTGAATTTAACTATTTCTTATATATATACTGTGTAGGTTATTTTAAGGTCATCATGATGTGATTGACTAATCTAGTTCTTTGTTTTCTTATTGCTGGCAGTTGTGTACCGCTATTCGACTTTAAGTATATCTATAATCACTTGATCTTCGCTAATCTTAGCTACATTGATTGGTAAGTTTACCCATGCGGTTCAACCTTTTTTTTATGACTTGTTATTGCTACTCAGTCATCTGGTGGAATGTGTTCTGATCTTGGATGTTTTGGTTTCAGTTTCGAGGATCCTGGACCGCATGGGAATGGTCGGTATTCTCAACATATGCTGCCTGAGGTTGAAAAGAAGGATTTTCGGAAGGGCTCACAGGTATGCCGTTATGTAATAAAAGATAGTATATCATACTTTTATCATTACCGATAATGATGGTTGTATTTCTTTTCTAGTTGATTCTAATTAAGCTTTGATGTTGTTTTCTTGTGCGTCTCTGTAATCAATGGTTTCCCAGTGGTTTTCAATGAAGAGGAGACATGCTATAGTCGTCATGGCTGACAGTCTTTACTACACAAAATTCAAGCTTTACTGTAGGGTAAGCAAGCTTTTTGTTTTCAATTGTTTCTCTCAAATTGTGTGATATAATAACTTGTCATACCATATTGTGTAGCATGTGCTAATGTTGTATCTGATCATATTTCTTTCTTCAAACCTCTCATTAATCATCTATTATGAAAAGAACTTAGGCATATAGGCAAGTTAAAGACAATGTCAGTGTACTCCTTTGTACCTAACGGCTTACGTTTTTCTCATAGCCGAAGATGGAAGGACGCAACTGCTATGCGGACGAACATTATTTCCCAACTCTTTTCAATGTAAAAGTGTACTCCTTGCTTTTGCTTCTTTCTTTTTCTTTTTATTTTTAACACTTCCCATCACAATTGCTTAATGATCTCTTTACTTTCAGATGATTGATCCAAATGGAATAGCAAACTGGTCGGTGACACATGTTGACTGGTCAGAGGGAAAATGGCATCCGAGACTATACAATGCAAGAGACATCACTCCTTACCTCCTCAGAAAAATCAAGGTCCCTCTTGCTTTCATCTCTCCGTGTCCCTTAGATTTGTCTTGTTCCACGACCTAAGATTGCTGTTTTGATCTGATATGCAGTCCGTCCAACTTGCTTACCATGTAACAAGCGATTTAAAGGTAAAGTACACTGAGTCTTCTTCTTGGTAGTAACAACCATGGTTCTTGGAAATGTTTTGTCATTGATCCATTAACCATTCGGTAAAGCAGAAAGTGACGACAGTAAGGCCGTGTCTATGGAAAGGAGAGCAACGTCCATGTTATCTATTTGCTCGGAAGTTTAACCCTGAAACTCTGGACCGGTTGATGTATCTCTTCCCTAACTACACCTCGCTGGTTTGAAAGGCGGCTGGCTACATTGTCCTGTTTTTGGTCTTTGTCTAAGCTCTTCTTACCAGAAGCATCCGCCTTGTGATATTAAATACTCGTAAACCATTCATATTGCTGTGATTCAAAGTTGGGTCTTGAGCCTGGCACAGACACAAACAAGAGTAGCTTGAGTGTTTTTTGATTTTGTTTATGGTTAACAAACATTATTAGCATTGAGAACTTGCTAGCTTATTAAAACTTTGAATTGCGATTCATGAAGTAATGTTCCTTTAGATGTTTTAGCATTTATATATTTATACTACGTCTAACCTATTGATGGTTATATTATATCCACTAAGAACTACAAAAAGCTTTTAAAAAGTTGATCAAAATCAGTGTGAATCACTCACTAGAGAAAGTTATATCCACTAGGAATCTATCTTTGGAATTCGAAACGGCAAGTAGTCATGCCCATTAATAGCAAAAACGGCAAGGCGTTTGGAAACACAACTGTACCGCACTATATAGAGATCATAATCAGACGTGGCTCCTGGTCCCTTCAGTCAAATCGAACGGTCAGACGTTTTTAAATCCTTTGAGAACAACTGGGACTATATCTTAACCGTCCGTTGAAATCAATCAACACAAACAAAAAAAAAAGTAAAGTAAAGAGTCAGAGACAGAACATCTTCAGTTGAGAGTCTCCAAGAGTTGTGTACTCAGACGAAAGCCTGTCTCTTTGTTTTGTGTTCTGTTTTTCTTTTCCCGTACAATGGCGCCGGTGAAGAGTAAGGGAGATGGAGAGGAAAAGGCACCAACTTCGTCGAGAGTGACTCGGAGCATGGATCGCCGAACTCGAAGTGCGACTCAACAAAACGGCGCTAAAGCTGCTGGATCCGTCGTCAACAAGCAGGTGAAGAAGCTTGCGTCGCCGGCGAAGAGGAAGAAGCCATCGACTGAGACTGGGAGAGGAGCTAAGAAGGCGAAGAAGGAAGAGAAAGCATCTGGGGAAGTTAAGAAGGATGAGGAAGAGGAAGAAGCTGCGGAGGAGGAGGAGGTTGGAGACTCGACGAAGCCCAAGATTGTTATAGAGCACTGGTATGAGCATTAAGTTAGGGCTTTTACTAGATTTCTTGAGAACATGGTGGGGCCTCTTTCCTCCAAATTGAAGCGAAAGCGCTTTTGGTGCTTTGATGTTTACTGAACTGTATGTTGAGAACATGGTTTCGGGTGTAGCGGCTAGGGTTTCCATCACT
The DNA here is from genome assembly GCF_000801105.2 of Raphanus sativus. NCBI lineage: Eukaryota > Viridiplantae > Streptophyta > Magnoliopsida > Brassicales > Brassicaceae > Raphanus > Raphanus sativus. Next base: position 36,280,522 of record NC_079512.1, read on the forward strand.
TATTGCTAGGGTTTCGTATTGATATCGCATAATGTTGTGTCTTGTTATATCTTTGTTGTGATGTTGTTGAAGTAAACAATGCAATGCGTTCAAGACAAGGGCCATTCAGGTGAAGGAAGGTCTGGAGGGAGCTGTTCCTGGCGTCACCGTGACGCTCAACCCTGAAAAGGTCTTTCTTCTTACGGCAATTTTGAATGTTTTGTCATGAATGCTCACCATGTTTGTAACGTTAATGGTTGCTAACAAATCTTGTTTCTTGGCTGATATTTTTTTCTTTTTTTTGGTGTGCTTGATCAGCCAAGGCGTGGTTGCTTTGAGATCCGAGAGGAAGGTGGTAAAACATTCATCAGTCTTTTGGTAAGACTTCTTATTCTATTTATAACAAATCTCAGTTTGTCTTACCTTTCTGATTTGTTCCGTTCGAGTGATGAGGTATACGCAATTGATGTTATATCTACTGAAACAACATAAATTATGGTAAAAATTTTGTTAGTTGACTTTCTAAGTGTTGTAGGCAGCTCTTTATGTTAGTTATTGTGAGTATACACTGTTGATATGTTTACCTTTTCGATCTCAGTTTAGAAAATAAAAAAATGAACATAATGTTAATGTTAATGTCACTATGTAGGAGATGAAACGTCCATTTGCTCCAATGAAGGCTCTTGATATGGAAGAAGTCATCGAGGGCATCATTAAGAAGATCAAATGAGAGACATCTACAGAACTGCAAATAGGCTCTTCTTTAGCCTAATCTGTCCCTTTTGTTCCTACCAATCAGAATTATGTAGAAGACTTTCTAGAGAAACTTCGGATTTGTTAGGTTCCCTTTATTTTTTCGGTATGAGCACTGTAAGTGCTGTCTGGTTGTTTTTGCATTGCATGATTGGCTTAGTTTGATCTGTTCTGTTTGTGGGATTAACTCGTATGTGTAAGGCTACTTTGATTCATCTCGTTGCTTGAAGCAAAACCGATTCGTGTTATTCTTTTCTGGGGATCAGGCATGTTTTTTGCATTCTGTGCATTAAAACTGTGTTACAAGTTGAACAAGACAAACAGAAGATAACAAAATAAACTTCAGTTAGGATGGTCGTCTTGAAACTATATTCATAACTAGGGATGTTAACATGGGTGATTGCCCATGGATTTACCCGAATCCACTAATATTGGGTTGGGTTTTTACCCATCCAAAATTAATTGGGTCAATCATGAGTATAAATTTTAAAATTTATATTTATAGTGGGTAAAACAAAAGGGTAATGGGTACCCATAGGTTTTCATATATATAAAATAAAAGGGATTATATTTTCCACTATTTTAATTAAATAAAAAAATTTGCAAAAACTTTTTTCTGTTAAAAACAAAAAAAAGTTTTCGACAAATTAAAACACATGTTTTTCAACCAAAATCGGAAAATCGAGTTTTTTCCCAAAACTCGAAAACCGAGTTTTCCCGCCAAAACTAAAAAATCAAATTTTTCCGTCAAAATCGAAAACCCGGATTTTTCCGCCGAAAACCAAGTTTTTCCGCCAAAACCGGAAACCGGATTTTCCCGCCAAAACCGGAAAACAGAGTTTTCCGCCAAAATCCGAAAACCGGGGTTTCCCGCCAAAATCGGAAATCCAGGGTTTCCTGCCAAAACCGGAAACCGGATTTTCCCGCCAAAATCGGAAATCTGGGGTTTCCCGCCAAAATCCGAAATCCGGGTTTTCCGGCCAAAACTGGAAAAACGAGTTCCCGCCAAAACCAGAAATCCGGGGTTTCCCGCCAAAATCAGAAATCCGGGTTTTTCCGCCAAAACTCGTTTTTCCTGCCAAAACTTTTTCTTGCCAAAACTGGAGAATCAAGTTTTCTCGCCAAAACCAGAAAACCAAGTTTTTCCGCCAAAATCCGAAAACCGAATTTTTCCGCCAAAATCAGAAAACCGAGTTTTCCGCCAAAACCCGAGTTTTCTGCCAAAACCGGAAAACCGAATTTTTCTACCAAAACTGAAAAACCGAGTTTTCCCACCAAAATCGGAAAAATATCTCACATTAATGATATTAATATTTTACATGATCTTTTTAAAACAAATAAAGCAGTAATTTGGGTATCCATGGGTAAACCTATACACATTTGGATTATTTTTATGGGCTAAATTTTAACCTTGATGTTTCTGGATTTTCAAGAGTTGGATATAAATTGGGTTGATTTATTTGTGGGTTGGGCTGGGCTGAGTTATTTTACCCACATTAACATCCCTATTCATAACAAGTACAAAATGTGAATTATTAACAAAAAATGAATAAAACATTAAAATTCTAAAAACGAAAAACTATTTCAACTAAAAGTTAGAAGTAAGTTTGTATATTTAAAAATTTGCCAAAAAACATGAAAACGCCTACTGAAACTGATATGTCCACAGTATATCTCGTTTTTAAATAATCAATGGATTACGTCAAAGACGTTGCTTAGGTATATTATCATTCAAACGCGTAGCATAAATTTTATTCTTAGTATTATCTTTATATAACATTGAAGAACACGTTTTTTTATTTGTCGAATCTATGTTCTAATTAGGTATATATTGTTTTCTTTACGCATAATACATATACATAAACACGAATATTAAAAAGTTTCGGCTTTTTACCAGTTATTCGAATGGGCAACTAGGAGTTCGTATTCTCTTTGCAAACTTGCGTATACGACATCTCATCATTGAGGCGTTAATGAATATTGATTCATATTTTTAAGGTGTGCTACAAAGTATATAAATTTTAATAATTAATTAGCGTGTACTCTTTCGGTTCAAAGTAATATGCTTAAGCCTAATATGAATACATAAGTGGCTACACGCCCAGCAGATATATAATTGATATAATCATCAATAAAATAGATCATGATATATCTTGATTCACTACTTTCGAGTCAAATTCGATATCTAGTTTTTGACAGAATTATTCTAATAAGTTGTATAAGTGACTTGGCAGTTGGCACCAGTCGCTCTTTCATTAGCTACTCGAGTATATCTTCCATAATGAGAATACCGCTAGAGCTACATAACCTTTATATGTGTGTGTATATATATATGTGCGTCTGCGAACATGATTCTGTTAAGTTATTTCAATGTATATTACAGTTTAGTTTAACAGTACAATATTGTATATGAAGACTTGTTCTTTTCCAAGTGAAAAAGAATAAGAATTGCAAGTATGAGAATTAATATGATCTTTTTCAATAAAAATTCATGTGCAAAGAGCTTCTGGTTCCTATTAAACGATTGAAAGTCTTGTTGTTTTAAAGTGAACATCACCTTAATTAATTTTTATACTAAGGTTGGTATCTTTGAAAAAATAACACATCTATTAAATATACGAAAAAATATATCTCATCGGTCTATAATTCACATTTATTAAATGCTATACGAAAAAAAATTAATATCATACCACTTTCACATTTAGAACTAATTTAGGTTATATTATATCACTAAAATAGTTTGATAGAATGATATAAACTTCTTTAGTAGTAATGCCATAACAATAAAATTAGAAACTATTATGGGTCGCAGAATGATAGCTAGATTACCACAAAGTAAATTATCAGCAACATCTTAAATAAAAAAAATAGATTAAAAGTTGCACGATCAAGCATAATATAGATCTGTCAACTTAGGATGGACCTTATAAAACAGTAAACGAAAAGAGGAACAAAAGGACTAAACTTTGTGGTTGTTTTGAGTGGTGAGTGCTGAGGAGAATGAGGGCTGAGTGAGTGTGGCTTCGCATCATCTCCCACGAGGGCCTTCGCTCCCACATCTCTTATTTTCCCATCAATGTCTCTCTTTTCTCTTTCATTTTTCTTTTTGTGAATACTTTTGTCCATCTTTTTACAATTTTATAAAAGTATAAGAATAGTATATAGAATATACATTGTATTATTATGAGTTATTGCTATATATTAGACCCATCTAAAAACAGAATATGATATTGATGTTGAAACTAGTCATTATCCCATTGCATATGTGAGCGAGGACCAAAGGATCTATCAGCTATACAAAGATCGATAGAGGAAATAACAGACCAGAGGAAAAATATAAATAATATATAGGGGAAACAAATTACCCTGACAATCATTTGATGGTTTAAGAATTACTCTTATCCCCAAGCTGTAGAAAAGAAGAATTCCGCAAGACATGACGACCTTAATTGTCTAAGACTAAAGGAAAGTAAGGACCATTAGAAATTCACGTGACATGGTATGTTACATGTCTACAGAACAAACATAGAATTTTATACTTTACAAGAGAGAAAAGGAGAATAATAAAAACTTAAAAATCATAAAAAGAGAGTTTTCTAGTCATTTTAAAAAAAAAATTAAAAGAATAGCTGAATTAAGATGAAGAAGAAATATTAATTTATTATGTAAAAAACTTACTTTGTTTTGGTATGAGACACACATACAACATTTAATTAAGGCCACTTAATTTTTATATAAAGTGATGCCTTAAATTGTTTATATATCTCATTTAATCAAATATCAACTATTTGCATATACTAGTGTATAGTACTATCAAGAATTCCTCACAAACTGCAATTATATTCTCTTTTAAAATAGTCATTCACTTTGATTTATCATTTCAAAACAATGTAAAATCATCGTAACAAGAATGATATTTTTTTATGAAGACTTGTATTGATCTCGAAACCAACATCATGAAACAATGATGAATTTTTGTAAACTTATTATATGTTTTCAGATAATCAAATCTTCGGTTATCTTAGTCTTTTGTGGAAAATGATTATTTTCTTTATATTTTCATATTTTTGAATAATCTTATGAATTATAAATATATTAATTGCCACAACCATTTGCTACGTCACGCATGAGCTCATGCATAAGTTGTCTTGCCATTCCATTTAAGATAAATATATAATACGAACAAGAATCTTTTTTTTGTTAAAGGGTTTTCATAACAAGAATCTAAATTTTGTGAGATCCTACCAAAGGTTCTTCGACATAAAAAGAAAAAGAGGAAACTAACCACACAAAATACATATAAATAGCTTTAAAAATACATATAAATTAAAAATAAAACAAAAAAAAAATCCAAAATAAAACCTAGTTCATCATCAGGGTGCACGAATCAAACACTTAAAACTTTAGGACGTCCGAGTTATCAGATCTGTAAAATAGTGATCCGAGTTCGGATCTACTATCAAAATAGTAATCTAAATTATTAATTAAAATAATAAACCATTTAATTTCGTTAATATTTGAAATATATTTTCATTCTATAAATGTTAAAAATTTATACAAAAGCCCGATTGGATCCATATCGTCTTTAAATTTAGTTATCTATATATTGGAAATAATATACCTCAAGTATTTCGAATTGGATCAGATTGAATTTATGATCAGGCAATGGATCTTGTATATTTTTCCCAACCTTGTGGAAATGTATAAGTTACCTATATCTGGTTTGGAATAAGAAAATAGCTATAATTTTATGGAACTAGAGTTATTCTTTTGCGCCTAACCATGATATCTAAACTGGTGGAAGATTGATAGATAATATTCCGTCCCTTTCGAGTATTCTGGAGTCCTAAATTAACATTATAAATATATTAATATATATATTGTATGTAATCATAAAATATATCAGCATCTTGACATGGCCCCTTTACTAACATATATATAACCCTCTATACAGTTTACTTGTCCTCATCAAAATCAACAAGCTCATTGTGAAGAGCAGGCATACAAACAAATTTAGACACACAAAAAAAACGAAAAACCTAGTTCATAAACAATCATCATCACAATGTCTGGTGTGTGGGTGTTTAACAAGAACGGAGTGATGAGGCTGGTTGAGAATCCTTACAACCAATCCGCCGGAGATTCTTCGGAATCTTCCTCCTCCGGTGGTAGCCAGCAGCAGAGGATGAGAAGGAAGATCCTTGTTCATCTTCCGACCAGCGAGGTTGTCTCTTCGTACGGATCACTTGAGAGGATCTTGAAGGGTCTTGGATGGGAGAGGTACTACTATGGAGACAACGCCGACCATCTCCTCCAATTCCATAAGAAAACATCCATCGATCTTATCTCTCTCCCACGAGACTTCTCAAAGTTTAACTCTATTCACATGTATGATATCGTCGTCAAGAACCCCAACGTCTTCCATGTCCGAGACATGTAGTAGCGCCTATCACAAAAAACTGAACTGGGTCAGTTTGAGTCTTGATACTCTCTAATAACGCCCAACTTGTTATTACTCTCCAATCATTCTCTCTGATATATCTATATATCATGTATAAAATTTGTTTGTGGTTTGTTTTATTTCGTATGTGTTTTGTGTTGGTCAATATAGTGGTCTCAAGCTAGAGCCCTTTCTGATGACTTGTATCATTTTATGATTTTAATGTATTTGAATGGTTGATTTCAAAGTTGACTGTTATATAATGCGAGACATATTTGTCTGGTCCAAGATTAGCATTCAAATACTATGATTTGTGGAATATAAGTAAGTAAATAAAATATACTTATGAGAAATTTGACCTCTCGGGTTTGATATACAATACTTATATAGATTAATTTACTTTTTTGTTATATATAAAAAACTGTATACATATAGATTTGAACTGTATGTTTCTACAAAAGTAAAACAAATAGATACATGATTAATGTATTAGGATCATCTTATATATTAAAAAAGATCATAACCTTGATTAATTCATGTGTGATTTTTAAAAAAAAATTGACCATAACTAAAAATCAATTATCATTCATTTATTACTAAAAACGTTTAATAATATGTCACGCCTTAAATTAACCATCAATTTCAACAAAACCGGATATTTTAACAAACTAATATGTTATTTTTTATCTTATATATTAAAACAAAAGTCACAATTTATTTCATGTGTGATACTTTAAAAAACAAATTAAAAATTGCTTTTATTATCAAAGGCAAATTTAATATGACAAACAATGTATATATAAATATATATATATATATATATGTGATGGTTTGAAATAATTGATAAATTTACAGCAATAAAAATATAAAATTATTGTATTTAAAAAATATACACATTTAAATATATAAATAATCTTAAAAATATATACTAATTATATAAAATAAATATATATGTACGGTTGTGCGGATCCGGATCCGATATAGATGCAGTCATGCTGAATTACAATGATAATTTCCAAGCTGGACGAAATCTAAAGAGGGAAAGTAAAAAAGATGTGCAATTAGAGAAGGTCCCCCAAAGGTTTGGGAAGACAATGGATAAAATGATGGGCGCACGTGTTCTCTCATACTTTCCTACCGGATTTAGACAGGTGTCAGTTACTGATTGCTCGTTTCTCTATCTCGACACAGTTTAGAATGATGGGGGCACGTGATACCTAGCCTTTTAACTTGGAATCAGGGTACGTGTCGATTCCCCACTGCCCATTTCCCCCACACTGTCACTTCCTTATCGATTCGAACAAACTTTCTTTCTTCTCCCAAATAATTTCGCACGAATCCTTTTCGTCTAACACTGCCTATGTTCGGTTTATTACACATAGTTTGTTGAACTAACATGACATCATTGGCCGCTTGCTTTCTTTCATTGGATACGTAGTTTTCTGCTAAAGATTTTTCAACATTTGGATGGTTCTATATCCCTATTTGTGTATTTGAGTGTTGATCCCCCCTTGTTAAAAAAAAAGAGAGTGTTGATCCCCGTATCTCTTTACACAGCTACACCAAACAATCGAACTAATGATACAAGTTTTTTTCAAATGCTTGAACATTACATATATATATATGACCTCAGACCCAACCTAAACTGATAGTGTTTCACATATTTACTAACTAAACATCAAACGTTAATTTGCCAAGACATTTATAAGTTTTTTTTGTTCATCAAACGGTTAATCACATTTCTGGATGTGACTGGACTTGGGATATAATGATCAATGACTATGACCATGCTCATATTTAGAGTGGTCTTCTAGTCTTAACCGATAGAGAATTAGAGATCGTGTCGGTCGAACCTTGCAAGAGCTATAGTTCAAGAGTTATTCTTGGGTTCACCCCTAGGTTGAACTATAAGTTCACCAACCAATAAAATTTAGTTATTTAAAATTTGACATCTTTTAAAAAAGAAAACAAAATATTGCAAATTATATTACGTTTTAAAAATAAAAAATAAGTAAAAATAAACAAAAATAATAATAATTGCAAAAAATATGTTTTTTCCAAAAAAATTAACACCACAAAAAACACTAAACTCTAAATGTTAAACTCTAAATATTTTAGTAAACCATTAGATAAATTCTAAAACTTTGATTTTTTTTTAAAAAAAAATATTTATAACACAATCAACAGAAAACTATACCCTAAATCCTAATCCTAAACCCTAAACCCTTGGATAAATCCTAAACCCTTGGATAAATCCGAAACCTTTGGATAAATCTTAAATTATTTTTTTTGAATTTTTTTAAGATTTAAAATTTAATATTTATCCAAAGTCTTAAATTATTTTTTTGAAAATAAATTCTTTTTAGAGTAAAAAGTCTCATTTTTTGTGATTAGTATAAAATTTAAAATATATTTTGAAAATATATTTTTTAGATTAAAAGTCTTGTTTTTTGTGATTAGTATAATTTTTATTTTGAAAGTATAATATAATTCGATAATATTTTATTTCCTTTTTAAAAAGATATTGAATCTTAAATGATACAATCATATTGATCGGTGGATCTAGAGGTTCACCCTAGGGGGTGAACCCAAGAATAAGTCATAGTTCAACTAAGAAAAACAAAACAAAATAGAGTTCCAAAAAAATAAAAAATAAATGCACCCCTCCAGACAAAAACATAACATTTCTTTTACAAGTCACCAATGCTTGTGCAACAACTTCCAGTGGCTCTAATAAATTAAAACCATATTTTTTTTTTTTTTTTTTTTGACAACAATAAACCTACTCTATCGTGATTCCACCGATTCAGTTAGCCAAACCGGAGGGATCGAATCGACATATAACATAGCTGATGGTGAACTCCTTGCTCCATGAGCAAGCTTGTCCGCCAATGTGTTTTGTGCCCTTGGAATATGTCGGATCTTGAAATTAGGGAAGAAAGTCTTACTTCGGCGAAATTCCTCCATATGCGTAGTAAATGCTGGCCATTCTTCGGGTGAGGACACCATCTTCACCAATTGAGAACAATCCGTCGCAAAAACCACATCTGAGTACTGCAGGGTCTTCATGCACTCCATTGCCCAAATCAGCGCTTCACATTCTGCATGTAAAGGAGATAGGCTACGTCGGAGATTCATTGCCCCCATCATCTTGTCTTCTGAGTCTGTCGTTCGGCAGTACCATCCCTGTCCAGTAAATACATCTTGTTCCTTCCAAGATCCATCGACATAACATACCCTGGTTGATCCCAAAGTTTGCCAATCGGTGGGTGACTGAACATTTCCACGAGTGTCCGCTATCAATAATTGTGCCTCTGTCCATAATGTTTCCTCGAGCTCCGCTATACGCAATATCTCCTGAGGGTTCCCATTCCTATTTGTGTAGATCTTGCTATTTCTGTTTTTCCAAATATACCACATAATCCAAGGAAAATAGTTTGAGTCCACCTCTTTCGGTAGCCTCCAAAACAAGTAATCCAAACTCGTAAAAACTGATGTTGAGGGAAAAACTCCCGGTGGAGACGGGATCCTTGATAAGGCCCATGTTTGTAGAGCCGGTGGACATTCGAAAAGAACATGATGCACCGTTTCTTCCTCTGCTCCACAAATATTACATCTAAGATCACACTCAATTCCTCGTGTCTTTAAATTTTTGAACACCGGCAATGTTCCGGATAATATTTGCCAAATAAAGTGCTGCAATTTTGGTGAGCACTTTAATTTCCAGGAGAAAGCCAATAATGGTTTTATATTTGGGCCGAAAGGTGTTGTCCTTGCCTCTCTATCTGGATATGTGGTCTCCGTTCGAAATCCTGATTTGACCGAATATTTCCCAGATTCTGTAAACGCCCATCCATATGTATCAGGCCGTTGGTTTCTGCTAAGTGCCATACCTCTAATGATCTTAACATCGTCCGGATGTATATATGCATTAAGCAAATTTACATTCCAAGACTTGTCGAGTGGATTAATGAGATCCTCCACCTTTAAAGATGGATTTAAGAATTGAACAGAGTTTTTTTGTTGTGCTGATCTCGGGCGAGGAGCTGGGATCCAGGGATCGTTCCAAACAGAAATCGATTGCCCGGTTCCAACTCTTTTGATTAGCCCTTTTTTAACCAGAGATCTAGCTGAACAGATACTTCTCCACCCATAAGAGGAAGAATAAGATCTGTGTTCATCCAATGGATGAGAGTTTCGGAAGTACCTTCCTTTAAACACCCTTGAAAATAAGCAGTCTGGCTTATCTATTAGTCTCCATAGTTGTTTTGCCAATAAAGCCGTATTGAAATTTTGTAGATCTCTGAAGCTCAAGCCACCTTCTTCTTTATGTGTGCACATTTTATCCCATGAAAACCAATGAATACCTTTTTTGTTACCGCTGCCCCCCCACCAGAAATGTGCTGTGGTACTCGTTATTTTTCTCGTAACCCCCTTCGGAAGTCTGAAACATGACATAACATGTGTTTGCATAGCCGAGGAGACTGATTTAATTAAGACCTCTTTGCCACCTCGTGTGAGGAACCGAACAGTCCAGCTATTAACCTTCTTATTTACATTTTCATTTAAAAAACCAAAGATCTGTATTTTTGATCCTCCGAGACTCTCGGGAATGCCTAGATAATTCCCCATACCACCTAAAGTGGTAATACCTAATAAGTCATGAATAACCACTCTATCCTCTTCTGGAACCTTATGGCCAAACTGGATCGATGATTTCAAAAAATTAATTTGTTGCCCTGATGCTCTCTCATAATCTTTAAGTAACTTAAGAATTATTCCGCACTCCTGCGCCGTCGCCTTACAAAAGAAAAGGCTGTCGTCCGCAAAAAGCAAATGAGAAATTGCCGGGCTAGCCCGGGCTACTTTTAAACCCGTTAACCACTTTCCCCTCTCCTCCTTTTTTATGTTTGCAATAAGCGCTTCAGTACATAAAATAAATAAGTACGGTGATAAAGGATCCCCTTGTCGTAACCCTCGTTCTGGGATTATATGCCCTTTAGGCTGTCCATTTAGTAAGACCTTGTAACTAACTGAAGAAATACATTGCATCATCAGCGCAACCCAAACTTCCGAGAACCCCATTTTTAACAGAATCCGTTGGAGGAAGCTCCATTCAACTCGATCATACGCCTTACTCATATCCATCTTAATTCCTAGGAATTTTCCCTGACATGACTTATTAGTTCGCAGCCCATGAAACATTTCCTGCGCAATGAGAATATTATCTGAAATTAACCTCCCAGAGACAAAAGCCGATTGTGTTTCCGAAATCAAATTTGGTAGTATTACTTTGAGCCGCTGGCATAACACCTTAGATATGATCTTATACCCTACGTTACACAAGCTGATGGGTCTAAGTTCTGTCATTCTATTCGGTCTCGCTGTCTTTGGAATTAGACAAATATTTGTCAAATTCAATCTGCCATCAAAAACCCCAGTTCGCAGAAATTCATTAACCATGTAAACCACATCATTTTTAATTACTGACCAGGATTGTTGATAGAACAATGCTGTCATTCCATCTGGTCCCGGAGCCTTCTCCGGATGCATCATAAAAAGTGCTGCACGTACTTCTTCCTCAGTAGCCTTAGCTATTAGTCTATTATTCTGATCCTCCGTAACCGAAGTCGGTACTTCCTCCAAAAAACTCTCAATACCTGATGGAGACGATGTGCGAAATAAATCATTGAAATAGTTTACAGCCACTCGCTCAATGTCTTCTTCCGAGTTTACCCACGTTCCATCCTCCTTATGTAAACCAATTATCCTATTTTGGATTCGTCTTTGTTTTGTCAAAGCATGGTAAAACTCTGTATTCCTATCCCCGCATGTGCGCCATTTTACTCTACTTTTTTGTTCCCAATATTCCTCTTCGTCTCTATAAGCTTCTTTTAACTTCCGAGACACCTCCAATACCTCTTCATTTGTCTTTGTGAAATCATTTTGAATATCTTCAAGTGCCTTCTGGAGAGTATTTATTTTCTCCTTCCCATATGGAGGATTGTTCTTTCGCCATACTGAAATCTCATGTCTACACCAGTGTACTCTATCCACTATTCCGACCTTATCATTTACCCTTTTCGATTGCCAGCCCCGCGATATTGATTCCATGAGCCCATCCTCTCCTATCCATCTCTTGTCAAACCGAAACGAACCTCGAAACTTGAGGACTTTATCCTCAATCGAAGCCACAATCGGTCTATGGTCTGATCCAACCATGCCCAGATACTCTACTTGGGAATATGGAAACATATTATGCCAGTCATTGTTTCCAAGAGCTCGGTCCAACCGGCACTTAACATTATGCCCCTTCCTCCTTCCACTCCATGATAAAGTATTCCCAAAACTTGGGAATTCCATTAAACCACAGTTATCTATCATGTTATTGAAATCCAAAAACGTGTCTGCGTGTCGTAGAGTCCCTCCTTCCTTCTCATGATTACCTCTGATCTCATTGAGATCTCCAATAATAAACCAAGGGTCAATTCTTGAAATACCAATCCTCGTCAATCTTTCCCAGACTGGTTGCCTTATATTCTGATTGGGCTCCCCATAAACAAAGGATAAGAAGATTCTCTTCCCTTTGTGTTCCGTTTCTACATCAATGATCCGGTTACTAGATGATATAATATTCACCTTATAACTAGAGTCATAAAATAATGCTAACCCACCACTCCTGCCTTGAGGATCCACTGTATGAAGATGAGTAAAACCAAAATGAAACTGAAAAGATTGGACAAAATCAAAATTTCGTTTTGTTTCCGACAAAAACATAAACACTGGTTTATGTTTATAATATATTTCCCGCAAATAACTAATAGTCCATTTGCTCCCGAGACCTTGACAATTCCAACTTAATATCTTCATGAATTATAAACCTATCAATCTCCTACAAAGGAGAGACACTCCACTGCAACTATATGTCCTACATACCGCAACAGCCAGAGCAACACTTGTTTTGCCAAAGAGGCTTCATCACGTACTCGGAACCATAATGCTGATCTCACCATCATATGTAGTACGGATGGTCTTTGTGGGCCATGAAGAACATCCCAAAAACATAAAGAAAAAAGCCCAATAACTTTCCCTACATCTCTGCAAAAACTAAAGTCCAGTCCGCGAATCCTTATAATTGAGCCAGAATATAAATCATTAAAACCAACTACTTGGCAATTACATCGCACCAAACGAGTATAACCAGTGGAGATATCCCACTTCTGGTACCTGTTACTTCGGGCTACCATCACCAAAAGATTAACATTGACTTTTGTCAAGCGCCAAATATCTCGGTTCAGTTCCTGTATTAAGAATGCTAACCATATAAAATAAGCAACAGGTTGTCCAATTTCACCCATGTTACTACCGTGTATCCTCAATGTGAAGGCAAAAATATTATTTCCAACTTCTCTCATCCCACAATCATTCCAAATAGGGTTCTGAAACTGGATTAATGAGGCCAGCCAGGATACCAAATTTAAGAAAACCATCGTAGCACCATTACTATACTGTTCTAGCTCCATCACCCAAACATGAATCAGTTCTCGTGTCTCCCCCTTATCCATATAGAAACCATATAAAACTCTCAGAATAAAAAGTTCCCAACCCATACAAACAACGCATAGAAGGCCAAGTAGTTTCGCAGAGAAATATTTAACACTAATACACTGAGCCATAGATATCAATACCCAATAATTCCTGTTAACACCTTTATCACACTGATGCCAAAATAAAGTTTTATTAAATTCCTGTGACCACTCAATAGTGAACAAAAGAAGGACAGATCCCTGCCTCATCCAAACATTACCAGAAAGAAAATTAAAAGAGCAAGTACTGCCCTCAACACCAGACTTAAAGCTAATAGATTTCATATGGGAATCCAACATTATTGAAACGATTTAAAACAGAAACTAGTAAGGCAACCACCTTACGCAGCCGTATGCTTCGGCTTTATGGGAGCCTTCTTTGTTTTCTCTCCCTGCTTTGCTGCTGCCAGAGCCAAGAGCTTCTTGCGAGGTGAGACAAATCCTGGTACTCCACGTTTCTTGGACGGTCCTCCTGGCGCAGATGCTTCAGGTTTGCTTCCTTTCTTCTTCATTGCCTTATCCTCAGTCACGTTCCCCTCCATCTGCTCTTCCATTTCTATCTGGCCAGGAACCTGATCAGTTTGTTTAACCTCTTCTTGGTTCTCAACTGTCGCCTCCTCCTCCTCCTCAGCGAAATCCATAATTTCTCCTTGTTCCCAATCCTCTAATTCCTCACCATCCTCCAGCAATAACTCCGTATCTGACAGAATCACACCTTCCACCATCAAATTTGCCTCATCCAGAGCCTGCGAGTGTAACATCTGTTCATCCACTTCCTTTGCCTCCGCATCAATCTCCCCTGGTTCCTTCAGTACCGTTGCCTCCTCCACAACCTTCTCAACCTGCTCCAGAAGCACCATCGAGGCAACTGGTTCCGTAGTCTCAGTAAACAGAGCCTTACGTGCTTTAGAGCCAGAACCCAACTCGTTCGTGGCTACCACTGGAGGAGCCCCCATCTCTGAGCCCTGTCTCGCCCCTTTAAAGGCATCAAGCATTAGCTTCGTTGGATTCTTGTGGAGAGTCTCACCTTCACCATTATTCATAACTTGACTTCTCTGTTGTGGACCCATATTCCTGTTCCCGTAACCCGAATGTTTGCCATTAAAAGAGGACCCCTCACCATAACCTCTTGAAAACTTTTCCTTGTAAGGGTGATAAGCATCTTCCTTCCTATAAGGCCCTTGCTTCTGACGAGCAATGCCTTTACCTTTATCTCTCCTATCTCCTTGTGGTTTAGAACCATGAACAACCGCCGCCTTAAAACTTGTAACATTTGATCCACCATCTCCTGGTCCTTCTTCACCCGCTCCCCCAGTAACATTGACAGGTTCCTCCTTCTTCAGGCTGGGGCATCGAGCCTGCTCGTGTGTGAGCATGGAGCACTCTCTGCAAAAGCCAAAAAGCTTTCATACCGCAGGGCCACTGTGATCTCCACACCTTGCTCAAAATCAATCTCCATCGAGAACGAAACCAGTGGTTTGAAGCCATCTACCTCCACACGTACCTTCCTCCAACGAGGTCCACTGGACCCTGCACCACACCAATAGCCTCTCCCACGCTTTGGAGAGTTTCAGCCGCACGAAACTGCAGCGGGATGTCCAGAACTCGGACCCAGAAGATGATCTTTGATGGGTAATTGGGCTCCAACACAGGCCTCCATCTCACCAAGGAGATCATCCAATAATCAAAATGGAACGGTTCCATCTTGAGCACCTCCGTGATGTCTTCCTCCAGATCAAAGGCAAACTGGAATCTTCCAAGCCCGAGATCAACACCAGCTACCCGTCCCTCTACATTCCAGATTCGTGGGAGCATGAACAACAAGATCTTCATATCTTGTTTGTGAGGGTTCATGCACCTCCCAATCAAAGTCCTGGAATAACTCGCAATGAGCTCCGTATTGTCAAACCTTGGAACCGTAATCCTCAACTTTGGCTTTGCCACCTCAACATTCTTTCCTCCCGACCTCGCAACCCATTGACCTTGAGACATAATGAAAACAGCAAGAGCAGAAAAAACTTTTAGTAATGATAAACAAAGTTCGTTTGATATCAGACTCGTAGTCACAGCTCTCTCTATATATAATGATACTGCTAGGCCTATAGTGTTCTCCTCCTCATTAAACCAAAAGATCCTAATCGCACCAATAATAACCACAATATCTTTAGAATTTCTACTTATGGATATCAAATCCTCAAGAACCACAACAACACCGCCATTCAATCTTTGATTGCTCCCTTTTGCGCGCCAAGGATCGAAAATAAATGTAAATATTTGTAGCAAATCTTT
>NC_079512.1:36296668-36296785 GCF_000801105.2 Raphanus sativus
CAAAAAATACCCGCCCTTTTTAAGGGCGGGTCAAAATCTAGTTCATATTAAAGTATGTACTCCTAGACACAGTGGTGGATTTAGGAATCCATTTAATAGGGGTCAAAAAAGTATTAG